>NC_062536.1:509147-557100 GCF_022655615.1 Tachysurus fulvidraco
CATTGCCTTACCATTGTATATATCCAGCTGATTTCTGTTTATAGTAACAGCAATATATTATATTAATAGCCATATATTTTCCTTATAAGCACATACCATTCTGTAAATTTCAGTTTATACTAATAGCCATCTGTATATTACATTCATAGTACATATATATTATCTGTATATTATGTTCATAGTACATATATATTCATCTGTATATTATATTCATAGTACATACACATCTGTAAATTAATGTTTATAATAATAGCCATATATTTTGTTACATCCTTCTGTAAATTTCAGTTATAATTATAGCCATCTGTATATTTTGTTCATAGTACACACACATCTGTAAATTACTTCTATATTACCACTTTATTTAACTCATTTAAATCTTGTAAAAACTGTATATCCTGCACTTGCTGCTATTGCACTCTGATTAGATCTAAACTGCATTTCGTTGCCTTGTACTTGTATATGTGTAATGACAATAAAGTTGAATCTAATCTAATCTAATCTAATCTAAAAAGAAGACATATAAAGACAAGGGTCTTTTCTTCTTTAGCAAGCGGTTTGCTCTCAAGAGAGAAAATCCTCTTAGAAATCTCCGCTCATTTGGCTACATTCCAAACACCTGTGCCATGTGGCTGGAGTCCCGTATCTGTCTAGGCAGCATTGCAGTTTGGTCATGCAGGTCTCATTCTGAGCGAAACTGAAACGAGAGACTTCATCTCCACTTCGACTTCGACTCTCTGACAGATTTCTCCTATATGGGTGCAGGTCAAGCAGGCATACCAGGCTAAGCTGCTAAAGGAACTCGTCCATGGGAAGGATCTTATAGATTGAACACTCTGTGTCAGAAAGCAGACAGCCCACCCCATTGGTTGCCACAGGGAGGAAATCTGACAGAGATAAAAGAAAAGGAAAAAACTTTTAAAAGATGCCCCTTGCAGCAGTGAGAAGCTATTTCTATCTCTACCAGGCGGGCCACATAAGCATCCAAACCCCTGAGGGCTACAGTTTCTAAGGATGTATCATCTTAGGGCCATCTCCACTGCTACCTACCCTGCCACCACCACTCTCACACTCTCACACCACTCTCACAAAAATCTTTCTTTATTTATTTTTCACTTCATGAACCGTTGTGAATTTTCATTATGCATTCAAATTCAAATTCATACTAGGGGTGGCCACAGGGGTGACCAGAGTTTATACAGGGATGTCTCTTAGGGCCATCTCCACTACTACCTACCCGCCACCACCACTCTCACAAAGTACATGTAGGCTGCTCTGGCATCAGTGTACCCCAGGGCATCCACAAACTCAATTATACAGACAACTGGCTCATCTCGGCTCAGTTGAGGGGCATAGCAACCAGGAATTGAGATGCTGTGCTTGTCCTCATGGCATGAGGCATTTAGGCCTCAGGCTCAACCCAGGGAAGTATATGCTTTTTCCCCTCACAGACAACCACCTTTCTGGGGATAGTTAAGCATTCAGCCTAAAGAAGGCATGTCTCTTTCCTGCTCTGAAAGATTCCATCCTTTCAGCCATAAAGGACATTTGACAAGGCCAATGTATTCTGCCACTGAGGTACATAGCAGCTGAAGCTATTCAGTTAGGTCTGCTACACATGAGACCATTTCAACTCTGGCTAAGGAGCAGGGGATTTTCACCCCGGCTGACACCCTTTTTAGGGAAAGACGCTGGTTCTCATTTTGGGTCCCAATCTTAGGGCGTCATTGCTGCAGGACTCTTCGATGGATGCCTTCCACTTTGATTAGGGAGTGGCCGTAGATAGTGGCATTTGGGAGAGATTACTCCAAAGATTAAAGCTGTATTTCTAGTGCTTAAACACTTTTTACCACACCTCCGGAACTACCTTTGGTGGTCCCCTACATCAATCATTAGGATGGTTTGTGTTCGCATCCTCTCTTCATGTTGGTGCACCAGTTCTTGCCCTAAGCAGAGACCAGATTTCTCTTGCTGAGTACGATTTACCATTCAGGGCACATGATCGGGAAAGAGGCTTCCTGTCATGGCTGGAATTCCCATTGAACCCTTCCAACCTCCATGAGTGGAAACTGTGAGAGGCGGTGAAACTGCCGACTTCTTCTCTTTCTGGATCAACCATCACCAATGCCACAGGGACTAGCTCCTTGTTTTAAGGAGAGTGGGGTGGTTGTGACATAAACTTTATGCCATGGACAATCAGGATCTCGTTTTGGATAACGACTCAGCGGATAATATGTAAAAGTGCTTCGGCTACACTAAACACTGAGATGTATGCAGAGGCAGTGCTTTCAGGTATGGCATTGCATGGTACACCAAAATTAATTAAAATTTATTTAGGCTGATCTAATGGCGGGGGCATGGTGGCTTAGTGGGTAGCACGTTCGCCTCACACCTCCAGGGTCGGGGTTCGATTCCCGCCTCCGCCTTGTGTGTGTGGAGTTTGCATGTTCTCCCCGTGCCTCGGGGGTTTCCTCCGGGTACTCCGGTTTCCTCCCCCAGTCCAAAGACATGCATGGTAGGTTGATTGGCATCTCTGGAAAATTGTCCGTAGTGTGTGAATGTGTGAGTGAATGAGAGTGTGTGTGTGCCCTGCGATGGGTTGGCACTCCGTCCAGGGTGTATCCTGCCTCGATGCCCGATGACGCCTGGGATAGGCACAGGCTCCCCGTGACCCGAGTAGTTCGGATAAAGCGGTAGAAAGTGAGTGAGTGAGTGAGTGAGGGATCTAATGGCCAGATGAAGTCCATAATAATTCTTTCAAGGGGACGTCAATTATTGGTAATAGGTACAACGGAAAAACAATGGGTTGGCTGGCACCAGATGACATTTGTAACATGCTATTTGCAAACATTGCTGTGAATGCCTGGCCAATAACATTGTACTGCAAACAGCCAGTCCTGTCCAGCATTGCTTGGTCTGGTGTATCTTAACAAGAATCTCAACATTTGTTAACAAGGCCTATCTTTCTTTAATCCCAGGTTTCAGCACCAGTGTTGTGGTTCAGAGCATTTAGGGCAGAGGAAATTGGAAGCGTTTTAAATATATTCGCACATGCACATTCACATTCACATATATAATTTGTGCTCTATAGAACGATGTCTTAATGTTCACATACTCTGTAGAACGATCTCTTAATACTTGTGTAAATGTGATCTGGTAAAATATTTTGGAAGAGCTTTTCATGCTTATTTCATTGTTGCTTATACTTTTGACTGGACAAAAAATATACCACAATATTTTTCTTTGTAGAATATGGGGACAATTACAGATAATGAAAATAAAATAGCCACACACAAAGTCACAAAGAGCTAAAACATTTTTGCCTTTTGGATGCTCTTTATTTCATTTCACTTAATTTACATACTTATAATCAAATATGTCAGTTTTCTGTCAGTTATTATTCAGCCATTTTTCAACAATGTTCCGAATGTCAAAATTCTGGAGAGCTTCAATGGTTCCATCTTGTTCAATAGGCAGTTCAATAGGAAGAGGCACATCTTGCGTTGACAGTGTCATCTGGGAGGTAAAGAACATTAAATAGGTTAATTATTTATTTGCAAATATTAAATCATGCAAAGAGTTATTAGCCACAATTCTTACCTTTGGAATCCTACAAACAATGTTTAGAGACTTTTGAGTGGGTAGGGCAACAATTACATTGATCTGTCTCTCACTGTTATCAGCTCTGTCAGCATTAATTCCAGCAAGGGGAGCAACATAAAAGATGAACTCCCTTGCCCTGTTGGAAGAAGAAGAATTTTAAAATATAATCAGCATTGTACTTTTTCATTTTTACATTTTAACACACAATAATACATTAGCTACATTGAGAATTTTTAATACCTCTTAACATAGGGAATATCAATAGCTGGGATTCTGTTCCAGTCCCATTCCAAACGAGCAGAAGGATGTGCCTCATGCAGACCAGTTTCAGCCTTGAAAGCTACAGAATATCCTTGGCACTGCTCCCCAATAGCTAACTTTGCCTAACAAGAGAATATTGGCTTAGTATAAGCAATACATCATTATATATATATATATATATATATATATTAAAAAGCATTCAAAAACCTTTTGGAAAGATGTTTGTGTTACAACTTACAGCAAATTTATGCTTGCTTGGAAGGATAGCATCGACACAGATCTTCCATTTGTCATTCTGAGAGATAGAGGCAAACACAACCTGTACTCTTGAAGTGGGTTTGTCCAAGTAAGCGGCAAGCTGGTATCCCAGCTTGTGGTCAGCTTTAACGGCACGGGCAATGATGGCAAATATGGGTGGAATTGCATCTCCAAGTATCATAGACTGAAATTATAAACATTAACCTTCATAAATATTTACAAAAATAGCACATTTAAAAAGTTAGGATGTTTAATTTTATCAATTTATATTTAATATTCAATGTAATTCATGCTACAAATGTTATTCTACCTTTCTCTGTATAGCCTCAATGCTAGATGAGCTGCTGGCCTTTGATGTTCCCTGTGATGTCAGGTAATAAAAAAGAAAATGTATTGATTGATTGATAGATAGATAGATAGATAGATAGATAGATAGATAGATAGATAGATAGATAGATAGATAGATAGATAGATAGATAAAAATTCTTCTGGAATTACCTGATCCTTATGAAATTTCTGGAACTGACGGTATGCATTTGTATTCTAAGAAAAAACAGTAAATAACTAATTTTACCAATGGAAAACATTGTGAATTGGAATGAATGACATATACAAGACAGGGGAAAAGAAAAAAAAAGGGAAAAATCGCTTGTTTATTTTAAAAGATATATTTAGACCTGAGCATGGGACAAACAAAATGTCTCAAAAGAAGGGGTTTTATTTCTTTCTTTTTTATCTTCTTCTTCTTCCTCCTCTTATTATTACCATTATTGTAAATGATGTAGACATTACACATGCTTATGATTTAGGTTCATGTTTTCTGAGTGTAGTGCATTATATAGCGAATTAAGTAACAGATCCCTTATTCAGTCATCTGGTAATGCTTTACCTTGCTCACACGAGCACTGGAAGAACTCATAGAGCTGCTCTTAGAACTCCTACTGCTGCTGGCACTCCTACTGCTGCTGGCACTCCTACTGCTGCTGGTGCTCCTACTGCTGCTGGAACTCTTACTGCTACTGGCGCTCCTACTGCTGCTGACAGAGGATGACGAGCTGGAGTTACGATTCCTCAGTCCAGCCTCCAGAATTTCCCTCAATTTCAACAGGACGGTACTTTCTTCCGGATTTTCAACATCAACAAGGCTGATTTCCTTCATAAGCTTCTCAGCTGCCTTAGGGCCAACTTGCAACTCAAGCTCCAGTCTTTCAAGGGATTGTCCATCACCTAAAGCATAAACAACAGCATTTCTTTCATGTCTTTAAACTAATCTGAATTCAAATACAATCAAATATTTTAACCTCTTTATTTACCTCTTGGCACTGAAATTTTAGCTGAGTGCCGTCCAATAATATAATACAGAGGATTTAACCCCATAAAGCCAGCATTCTGGGAGGCAAACTCAAGACATCCTTTAACGTGAATATAAGGAACAACACCACACAAGGACTTCTGAATTGAAGCAGGTATCAACCCTTCCGCAGCATCAGAAGACGCTGGAGGTGCCAGAGATACGACTCTCTCATTGGGGAGGTCCTCAATGTTTCTGGCCACAGCAACGGTCTCAAAGCTGAGGAAATAACATTGAATTGTTGTTGGTAGTGTCTTTGTTTGTTTGAGCAAAATTTTGCTTTCTTCTTTATGATAATTGCTAATTCTTTTTTCATACACAGGTGAAATTATCACATCATTTTCTTACCTTGCAGCAACAATATGATCAGGAACAGCGGCAGGCAGAACCTCCAGCTTTACATTGCCCTTTGGAAGGTCAGCTCTTATATCTACTTTTGCTGGTACAACAGTGCGTATCTTTCCTCTGGCCATAACAGCAGCCTGAATCAAGGCAGTGTTCACTCCAATTACAGCAAAAGTCTGGAGGGCAACGCTAAAAGCAAAATAAGGTTCATACAGTGTCATATAACATTCCCAGCTCTATAAAAATGAAAAAAATATGTCTTTAACTTGTTATTTTGAAAGTGTACCTTGGTCTAGCCTCAGCTTGCAACTGGAAATCAGTCTTCATCAACTGATCACGCGAGACAGTCTCTGGATGCTCAGGTAAAGGAGGGGTAATAGTTGCCTTAACTAAATGAAAGAAATTATTTTGTCAGACAGTTGACTAAATTTACATGCTTGACATTTGTAGTTTAAAAATCATTATAAAACCATACCATTGACAGCTGCAGTAGCAACAGCAGAAGTGTAAAAACCAAGCTCCATTGGCACACCAAGACAACTAGGCAGAATGCGACGCACTTCAGCTGCCAGCAGAGGCTTGGCATACTGGAAGGCAATACCTTTCTGCAATGCCTTAACAGCCTCTTTCAGCATTTCACGGCCTTGAGATCCGGTGGCAATCTGTAGATTGTGCATTACATTTGATTCGATTTTAATTGCAATTATTTATTTGAAGGGTATTGACACTATAACCTGTACATCAGTTCATATCTAATAAATAGAATAATTATTTGTATGAAATATTTTACACTCTTTACATTTCAATCTTATAGAAGAGTTTTCTGTTGCTTAAATAAAAGGAATTAATGGAAATACCTGTGCTACTTGTTCGATGAGGATTTTGTCAATGTTGGCAAAAGCTATTTCCTGTCCAAAAACTTTGAAATAGATGGAAGCCAGTGGTTGATTTTCTGGCATAGACCTCCAATCCATCAGCTTGGTGTAAAACCAGAAGAAAGGTGTACATGATACAATTGGTATAGCTCAAACAACACAGCAGAAACATTAAAATGATAGATTTTATAAGCAGCTTACAGCTTTAAGAGTGCGCTTTATTTTAGTTATGCGGTCAGCATTTTCATTCACAGCATGAGACTTCTGAAGAACTTCGTGTAGTCCTTCAGTTCTCACACCAACCTGGTTGACATAAATTAATGAATGGAAGTACCAGTGGTTGAAACAAGACAACATTCCAAATTCTTAATGAATTCAACATCCTTAAAGAGAGATATTTGTACCTCAAGTACATCAGCAGCAGCTCCAGCCAGGTAGGCTCGTGCTCTAGTCACAACAGCTCTGGGCAAGGTGGTGGCAGCATCATTGATCAAGTAAGCACTACCAGCAGCACCAACCAAGAATGGAGCTTGAAATAGAAAGTATAAACATTTGTAAATGCAAAATCATTTTCCCCTCAAACATACAAATGCAATAATATAAGATATTGAAACATACAGATATAGAGATCGAAATGGATAGCTCTGCTAAAATGATTGCTCAGTCTCTCCAGTTTGGGGCTCAACATCCTGATGGCAACATTCGCAGCGGCAGCCCTGCAGAACCAGTAAAACTTGGTTACAAGTGGCTTTGATTGGAATTACTACTTACTTTTAGATTTAAACCTTTATGAATGAACTATTCTAAAAAATAGACTTACACATGCATATAGTCAGGGGCCATGCTTCTGGTCAGAGACTTGATATGAGAATAAGCAAAACTGACCACATGCATGTTGGTCTCCTTCTCTAAAGCACCAGCAACAGTTGCCATAAGGGCTACAGATGGTTTGGTCTCAAACAGCACAATACATGCAACCATGCGCAGTTCAGGATGGAGTGCCTTGTCCATGAAAAGTTGCAGTGCCACTGGCTGAACCTACAACAAATAAAATGTTTAAGATGCTTGAACAGTCACCCATAACAACAGCTGTTTTAACACATCATCACATACTGACCATCTTTGGCTCATTCTTGGCAATGTTCCTAAGAGCCAAGACAGCATCAATCTGGACCTTCAGGGGAACGGAAGCAGCAGCACTTCCAAATCCAGGCAGGAGTTTCATGATGGTTTTAAGGCTGGCGGGGTGGCCGGCATTGCCTATAACTTTAAGAGCCAGTGTAATTTCACGAATCTCACCCTTGGAAATAGCTTCGGCAGCACGCTCATGAATAGGCTGATAATTAAAAACAATAAATAAAACACAACTTTACACTTGTAATTGAGCATATAAGCAATTCTTCCATAATCATATAAGTGAATTTATATTTTGAAATTGTTCATACAAATGTGCATGAATAAACAGAAGCTTTACCTTAAGAAGATCAGCAGGACATGTAGGAACTTCAGAACAGTATTTGGCAATCATGGAACCATAGCC
The DNA here is from genome assembly GCF_022655615.1 of Tachysurus fulvidraco. Classification (NCBI taxonomy): domain Eukaryota; kingdom Metazoa; phylum Chordata; class Actinopteri; order Siluriformes; family Bagridae; genus Tachysurus; species Tachysurus fulvidraco. Next base: position 517,381 of record NC_062536.1, read on the forward strand.
GAGCATGATAACTTCACGCAGCACTGGAATATTCTTGACTTTGGGGTTAAAAGCCAGATTCTGTTTGATGAGGAAAATATTGAAATATTTTATAATATCTATACAAGGTTCTTTTGGATTCAAATAATTGAACTACATGATAAGATAAATACATGAAAGACGTCCACTCACAGCAGTGAGGTGAATAGCATCTGGATTAGCTGTGGCCATGTGCAAAGCAACCAGAAGGGTCTGAGTGAGTTCAGGGACAGCGAGCTCATCAGCTTGAAACTTCTCCTTGATGAATCTCAAGGCTACTGTTGTACCCACTACAGGAAGTGCATCCAAAATCCATCGCCTGCCGCAAAAAGGATTTTAAAAAATCAAATAGACTTTACTTTAAACATTTTTTTTACTTTTTTTTTTTTTAAACAGTTTTAATTCATGGCAACATTCATACATCCTCACCTGTGAACAGGTTTGGTCTTGTACTGAGCCCAGATTGCTTCAATATTCTCCAAAGTAGCTACACGCATGAGTTGGACAAGCTGGACAAACTTCAGAGGAGCATCCTCATGAGCCATAACCATGTTGTTTGTAACCAGATGCTGCAAGACCTCTACAATCTGTAAGAGAATAAAAGTTCTTGGGTTCTTGATAGTGGAAACTACAGTGAATGATTGTATTGAAAATAATCTGAAGGATTGTATTAAAAAAGTGAATGATTGTATTAAAAATAAACTAATAAACTAATACCTGGGCCTGTGCATTATTGATCTTTAGCAGTTGAATGGGGGTTTGAAGAATCTCAGTTGCAAATTCATACTGCAGGGATCCACGGTTCAAGTACTCACCCGCATGGGGAGCAACAGGGGCATTCTGCACTTCCAGTAAATTCAGCATTTGCCTGAAAAGAGAAATATCACAGAATTATTGAATTTTTCATGTAAAAAATATATATGAATTATACAATTCTATTCTATAAATATAAGAGTATAAATCATACTTGGCTCTCATTTGAGCTGCTCCAGTTTGTGTATTTAAGAGTGAGAACTCATGAACTTCTTCAACTGTAGCCTCAGAAACTAGAGCACCTGTATCAGTGGGCTTCATGATGTAGCTGAATGTTGCAGTCCCAGTCAGACTCTTCAGCCTCTGTGATGAGGAAATTACACTAACAAGTTGTTGAAATTGTTACTTTACCTTGAAGAGACAGATCATATATAGCTTTAGAAATTACCTGCTGGCATTCAACACAGGTTTCAGTGTAAGCTAAACCAATATCCTTTATGACTCTTTTGTGGCAGTTGGTCAGGTCTTTGGACTTTCTCACAGCAATCTGATGGGTCTTTTCATCCTCACTGATCATGTAGTGGGTCTTGCAGACTCCGTGAGTTCCAGCCTTTGAGAATGAAAAAGATTTAGCTAATATACCAAGTATTGGATTTAGCTAATACAAATTCTACTGGTAATAATTATCACTCAGGTTTACCTCATGCAGCTCATACACATTCTGTGTGTTCTTGAGGTTGAGCTGAAGAATGTTGAGGATACCTCTGTGCAGATTCAGAACAGTAGCAGAGACTCCAGCAGGGGCAAATATTTTACCTACCACACCATTAGCATACTCATATTTGATAGGAATTACAAGTTGAGCATTTAGTGCTGAGGTGAGCTTTGTTGCAGGAACAAAAGAATCCTGGGGCCAGACGCCAGTGTACTGAAAGAGCTGAGGATCTGAGAGCTGTGGGTAAAATAATTCTACATTTAGTTCACGATACAGGCTAACCATGCATGTCTTTCTTGTTGACAACATCTGTGTCATAAATTTACCTTCATGAGGAAGGTATTCTGTGCTACAGCACTGATGAGAACCTTGCTGCTGACTTTTACACCAGCCTTGGCCAGACCCTCCTGAGGCAGACCTCCCAATAACAAACCCTCATACTTGTACACAAAGGTCTTTCCTGCAGCAAACTCTGGAACTGATTTTATTGGAGAAAATTCATAATGTCATGATGTGTTACATTACTATTGTAATGTTTCTTTATTTTTTAAAGAAAACTTTACTTACCAAGGTTGATCTGATGACTCGCTAAACAAAAAAGAAAAATATTACACCATAGTTATATTATAAAAACTTTCATCCTAGTAAATGGTATTAATTCCTTTCTAGCAAATAAAATCACTATGACATCTAAAAGTTAAATTTAAAAGATGACTTACCCACAAGGGCCAGAGTCAAGGCAAGCACAACAGCTCTCATGGCTGGTGGTTTGTGATGACTGCACAAAGAGACTGGCTATTTATTGTAAATTATTTGCTGACAAAAGTCACTTCAAAATAGATCATTAACTCATCCCTAAATATTTTAATGTACATGTTTCTCAATCTGTTTGGTCAACCCAGCAATCATTTTGGGGCAGGTTGCTCCCGTATCATGTCATGTCAGAGCTAATGTACACGTTCCATGTTTTTTTTAAATAATAAATAAATAATAATAAAATAAATAAATGAATGAATGAATAAATAAATGTAATAAAATTGAAGTTGAGGTTTTTTTTCCAAAACTCATACAGGTTTTGGGTACTTAATTTCTAATTTTCCTATGTATATTGTCACAAAAACCAATTTGTTACATTTTTAGCAGAAAATTTAAAATTATCACTAAAATGATATTTCTGTAATAATTGCTGAACCATAACCCTAAACCTTAACCAACAATATTTCATAGTATAATAGGAAAAACAAATGCCATAACCTGGTGCAGTGTGACCTCAACCTCACTATGGACTTTGAATCTGTACCTTAAACTGATTTGCAAATGTCAATTGAAATCTCTTGTAATTATTTGTAGTATTAGATGTTAGTGAAAGATAAACTAACAGAGATGCCTATAATTTTACAGAATAAAGGAAGAAATAAAACCTTTTAATTTAGCAAAAATGTGTATTGTATGGCTTCATCTCAAATTTGACAGTAGAAACAGAAAAAATATAATTCCAGCTCATGTGCTTTGCATCACACTACCCTCAAATAGTACATTTACCATAATAACATGACAAATTGGTAAGTCAGCCCATGTATTATTTATTTGGTGATTAGGACATTATTTATTTGGTGATTTGCAGTGTACCTACATCAGTTATTAACATAAAATATTCAAATGTTACAGAATGTATAGATAGTGCCTATGGAAAGTCATCATACTCTGTGAAAATCTTTAACGTTTGTCACATGTAAGCTTGAAAATTATAATAAATGAAGTCTAACTTTTTTGTGCTGTATGTACTCATTACAACATCATCATTAAAGTGAAAATAACATTTTAAAACATTCTGGAGGATTAAAACCTGATTTGGCCCCTTAGAGCATACCATTGTAAATGTGACCAGGTGCAACCAATCAACTACCAGATCAAACAACAGGCTAATTGCCCTATCTGACATCAGTTGTAGTGGTCCCTATTCGAAGGCACGCAACGCTGCATTATTGCAGGCACTATGGGAACGCTCCTTCAGAGGCCTTTAGAAGCTCCTTGCGGAAGCGGTGACTGAAGCTTAGTGTGAAATCACGCCGAGCTGCTGGCTGAAGAGGTCATGTGATCAAATGAATCTTGTGCCAGTAAGACCATATAAGGGCATCTATGTCACATTACTCCATCTTCTATGTGTTCTAGATGTGCCCTGTAAATTTTGCGGCCAATTGTCTCATTGTCTGAGACTACAGCTAAAGAACACCAGTTTGCCTGCCGCAGCAATAGGAGCACAAGAGATGCAGTTTCCATGGCACTGCACTCTGTGCTCACACTCTTGGACAATAAGAACGTATGACACACTTGGACAATAAGAACTTATGCACGTATGCTGTTTGTTGACTTCAGTGCAGCATTTAACACCATCATTCCATCCATGTTAATAGCCAAATTAGTAGATCTGGGCATTAACTTGCGACTGGACTGGACTCCATCTGCTCCAACACAATCACACTCAACACTGGTGTACCACAAGGCTGTGTGCTGAGCCCCTTCCTCTACTCCCTCTTCACCTCCGACTGCAGGCCTGGATCTAAGTCCATCATCAAGTTTGCAGATGACACTACAGTGATCGGTCTCATCACCAACAATGATGAGACTGCCTACAGGGAGGAGATACAGCACCTAGCCACATGGTGCAATGACAATAACTTGCTCCTTAACACCTCCAAGACAAAGGAGCTTATTGTGGACTTCAGGAACGAGACAAGAGGCACACATGACAACATCCACATTAATGGGATGGCTGTTGAGAGCGTTTCCAGTTCCTGGGGATCCACATCTCGGTGGACCTGTCGTGGACTACCAACACCTCCAGCCTGGTCAAGAAAGCTAACCAGTGCCTCTTTTTCCTGAGGACACTAAAGAAAAATCAGCTGTCCTCGGATATCCTGATGAACTTCTACTGCTGTGCAATAGAAAGCATCCTGACCAGCTGTGTCACAGTCTGGTATGGGTATAGGGCATTACAGCGGGTGGTGAAAACCGCCCAGTGCATCACAGGGACTCCACTTCCAGCCATGGAGGACATCCAGAAGAAACGCTGTCTGTGTTGAGCTCGCAGCATTCTTAAGGACTCCTCTCATCCTGCCCATAGACTGTTTTCACTTCTGCCCTCCAGCAGGCGTGTCAGGTGCCTCCGGACAAGGACAAGCCGACTAAAGAACAGCTTTTTTCCTAGAGCTGTCTCTTTATTGAACTCTGCCCTTCCCTGATCATACGTCAATGTCCTTCATACATTGTTACATCTCCCCCCACACACTTCGTTATTGCGCTAATGGACTGTTTACAAAATGGACGTTATTGCACTAATGGACTATTACACAAACTATGCTCACTTGCACACTTGCTCTTTTTTTTTGCATTGCTGCTCACCATTGCCTTACCATTGTATATATCCAGCTGATTTCTGTTTATAGTAACAGCAATATATTATATTAATAGCCATATATTTTCCTTATAGCACATACCATTCTGTAAATTTCAGTTTATACTAATAGCCATCTGTATATTACATTCATAGTACATATATATTTATCTGTATATTATGTTCATAGTACATATATATTCATCTGTATATTATATTCATAGTACATACACATCTGTAAATTAATGTTTATAATAATAGCCATATATTTTGTTACATCCTTCTGTAAATTTCAGTTATAATTATAGCCATCTGTATATTTTGTTCATAGTACACACACATCTGTAAATTACTTCTATATTACCACTTTATTTAACTCATTTAAATCTTGTAAAAACTGTATATCCTGCACTTGCTGCTATTGCACTCTGATTAGATCTAAACTGCATTTCGTTGCCTTGTACTTGTATATGTGTAATGACAATAAAGTTGAATCTAATCTAATCTAATCTAATCTAAAAAGAAGACATATAAAGACAAGGGTCTTTTCTTCTTTAGCAAGCGGTTTGCTCTCAAGAGAGAAAATCCTCTTAGAAATCTCCGCTCATTTGGCTACATTCCAAACACCTGTGCCATGTGGCTGGAGTCCCGTATCTGTCTAGGCAGCATTGCAGTTTGGTCATGCAGGTCTCATTCTGAGCGAAACTGAAACGAGAGACTTCATCTCCACTTCGACTTCGACTCTCTGACAGATTTCTCCTATATGGGTGCAGGTCAAGCAGGCATACCAGGCTAAGCTGCTAAAGGAACTCGTCCATGGGAAGGATCTTATAGATTGAACACTCTGTGTCAGAAAGCAGACAGCCCACCCCATTGGTTGCCACAGGGAGGAAATCTGACAGAGATAAAAGAAAAGGAAAAAACTTTTAAAAGATGCCCCTTGCAGCAGTGAGAAGCTATTTCTATCTCTACCAGGCGGGCCACATAAGCATCCAAACCCCTGAGGGCTACAGTTTCTAAGGATGTATCATCTTAGGGCCATCTCCACTGCTACCTACCCTGCCACCACCACTCTCACACTCTCACACCACTCTCACAAAAATCTCTTTCTTTATTTATTTTTCACTTCATGAACCGTTGTGAATTTTCATTATGCATTCAAATTCAAATTCATACTAGGGGTGGCCACAGGGGTGACCAGAGTTTATACAGGGATGTCTCTTAGGGCCATCTCCACTACTACCTACCCGCCACCACCACTCTCACAAAGTACATGTAGGCTGCTCTGGCATCAGTGTACCCCAGGGCATCCACAAACTCAATTATACAGACAACTGGCTCATCTCGGCTCAGTTGAGGGGCATAGCAACCAGGAATTGAGATGCTGTGCTTGTCCTCATGGCATGAGGCATTTAGGCCTCAGGCTCAACCCAGGGAAGTATATGCTTTTTCCCCTCACAGACAACCACCTTTCTGGGGATAGTTAAGCATTCAGCCTAAAGAAGGCATGTCTCTTTCCTGCTCTGAAAGATTCCATCCTTTCAGCCATAAAGGACATTTGACAAGGCCAATGTATTTCTGCCACTGAGGTACATAGCAGCTGAAGCTATTCAGTTAGGTCTGCTACACATGAGACCATTTCAACTCTGGCTAAGGAGCAGGGGATTTTCACCCCGGCTGACACCCTTTTTAGGGAAAGACGCTGGTTCTCATTTTGGGTCCCAATCTTAGGGCGTCATTGCTGCAGGACTCTTTCGATGGATGCCTTCCACTTTGATTAGGGAGTGGCCGTAGATAGTGGCATTTGGGAGAGATTACTCCAAAGATTAAAGCTGTATTTCTAGTGCTTAAACACTTTTTACCACACCTCCGGAACTACCTTTGGTGGTCCCCTACATCAATCATTAGGATGGTTTGTGTTCGCATCCTCTCTTCATGTTGGTGCACCAGTTCTTGCCCTAAGCAGAGACCAGATTTCTCTTGCTGAGTACGATTTACCATTCAGGGCACATGATCGGGAAAGAGGCTTCCTGTCATGGCTGGAATTCCCATTGAACCCTTCCAACCTCCATGAGTGGAAACTGTGAGAGGCGGTGAAACTGCCGACTTCTTCTCTTTCTGGATCAACCATCACCAATGCCACAGGGACTAGCTCCTTGTTTTAAGGAGAGTGGGGTGGTTGTGACATAAACTTTATGCCATGGACAATCAGGATCTCGTTTTGGATAACGACTCAGCGGATAATATGTAAAAGTGCTTCGGCTACACTAAACACTGAGATGTATGCAGAGGCAGTGCTTTCAGGTATGGCATTGCATGGTACACCAAAATTAATTAAAATTTATTTAGGCTGATCTAATGGCGGGGGGCATGGTGGCTTAGTGGGTAGCACGTTCGCCTCACACCTCCAGGGTCGGGGTTCGATTCCCGCCTCCGCCTTGTGTGTGCAGAGTTGCATGTTCTCCCCGTGCCTCGGGGGTTTCCTCCGGGTACTCCGGTTTCCTCCCCCAGTCCAAAGACATGCATGGTAGGTTGATTGGCATCTCTGGAAAATTGTCCGTAGTGTGTGAATGTGTGAGTGAATGAGAGTGTGTGTGTGCCCTGCGATGGGTTGGCACTCCGTCCAGGGTGTATCCTGCCTCGATGCCCGATGACGCCTGGGATAGGCACAGGCTCCCCGTGACCCGAGTAGTTCGGATAAAGCGGTAGAAAGTGAGTGAGTGAGTGAGTGAGGGATCTAATGGCCAGATGAAGTCCATAATAATTCTTTCAAGGGGACGTCAATTATTGGTAATAGGTACAACGGAAAAACAATGGGTTGGCTGGCACCAGATGACATTTGTAACATGCTATTTGCAAACATTGCTGTGAATGCCTGGCCAATAACATTGTACTGCAAACAGCCAGTCCTGTCCAGCATTGCTTGGTCTGGTGTATCTTAACAAGAATCTCAACATTTGTTAACAAGGCCTATCTTTCTTTAATCCCAGGTTTCAGCACCAGTGTTGTGGTTCAGAGCATTTAGGGCAGAGGAAATTGGAAGCGTTTTAAATATATTCGCACATGCACATTCACATTCACATATATAATTTGTGCTCTATAGAACGATGTCTTAATGTTCACATACTCTGTAGAACGATCTCTTAATACTTGTGTAAATGTGATCTGGTAAAATATTTTGGAAGAGCTTTTCATGCTTATTTCATTGTTGCTTATACTTTTGACTGGACAAAAAATATACCACAATATTTTTCTTTGTAGAATATGGGGACAATTACAGATAATGAAAAATAAAATAGCCACACACAAAGTCACAAAGAGCTAAAACATTTTTGCCTTTTGGATGCTCTTTATTTCATTTCACTTAATTTACATACTTATAATCAAATATGTCAGTTTTCTGTCAGTTATTATTCAGCCATTTTTCAACAATGTTCCGAATGTCAAAATTCTGGAGAGCTTCAATGGTTCCATCTTGTTCAATAGGCAGTTCAATAGGAAGAGGCACATCTTGCGTTGACAGTGTCATCTGGGAGGTAAAGAACATTAAATAGGTTAATTATTTATTTGCAAATATTAAATCATGCAAAGAGTTATTAGCCACAATTCTTACCTTTGGAATCCTACAAACAATGTTTAGAGACTTTTGAGTGGGTAGGGCAACAATTACATTGATCTGTCTCTCACTGTTATCAGCTCTGTCAGCATTAATTCCAGCAAGGGGAGCAACATAAAAGATGAACTCCCTTGCCCTGTTGGAAGAAGAAGAATTTTAAAATATAATCAGCATTGTACTTTTTCATTTTTACATTTTAACACACAATAATACATTAGCTACATTGAGAATTTTTAATACCTCTTAACATAGGGAATATCAATAGCTGGGATTCTGTTCCAGTCCCATTCCAAACGAGCAGAAGGATGTGCCTCATGCAGACCAGTTTCAGCCTTGAAAGCTACAGAATATCCTTGGCACTGCTCCCCAATAGCTAACTTTGCCTAACAAGAGAATATTGGCTTAGTATAAGCAATACATCATTAAATATATATATATATTAAAAAGCATTCAAAAACTTTTTGGAAAGATGTTTGTGTTACAACTTACAGCGAATTTATGCTTGCTTGGAAGGATAGCATCGACACAGATCTTCCATTTGTCATTCTGAGAGATAGAGGCAAACACAACCTGTACTCTTGAAGTGGGTTTGTCCAAGTAAGCGGCAAGCTGGTATCCCAGCTTGTGGTCAGCTTTAACGGCACGGGCAATGATGGCAAATATGGGTGGAATTGCATCTCCAAGTATCATAGACTGAAATTATAAACATTAACCTTCATAAATATTTACAAAAATAGCACATTTAAAAAGTTAGGATGTTTAATTTTATCAATTTATATTTAATATTCAATGTAATTCATGCTACAAATGTTATTCTACCTTTCTCTGTATAGCCTCAATGCTAGATGAGCTGCTGGCCTTTGATGTTCCCTGTGATGTCAGGTACTAAAAAAGAAAATGTATTTATAGATAGATAGATAGATAGATAGATAGATAGATAGATAGATAGATAGATAGATAGATAGATAGATAGATAGATAGATAGATAGATAAAAATTCTTCTGGAATTACCTGATCCTTATGAAATTTCTGGAACTGACGGTATGCATTTGTATTCTAAGAAAAAACAGTAAATAACTAATTTTACCAATGGAAAACATTGTGAATTGGAATGAATGACATATACTAGACAGGGGAAAAGGAAAAAAAAAAAGAGGAAAAAATCGCTTGTTTACTTTAAAAGATATATTTAGACCTGAGCATGGGACAAACAAAATGTCTCAAAAGAAGGGTTTTATTTCTTTCTTTTTTATCTTCTTCTTCTTCCTCCTCTTATTATTACCATTATTGTAAATGATGTAGACATTACACATGCTTATGATTTAGGTTCATGTTTTCTGAGTGTAGTGCATTATATAGCGAATTAAGTAACAGATCCCTTATTCAGTCATCTGGTAATGCTTTACCTTGCTCACACGAACACTGGAAGAACTCATAGAGCTGCTCTTAGAACTCCTACTGCTGCTGGCACTCCTACTGCTGCTGGCACTCCTACTGCTGCTGGCGCTCCTACTGCTGCTGGAACTCTTACTGCTACTGGCGCTCCTACTGCTGCTGACAGAGGATGACGAGCTGGAGTTACGATTCCTCAGTCCAGCCTCCAGAATTTCCCTCAATTTCAACAGGACGGTACTTTCTTCAGGATTTTCAACATCAACAAGGCTGATTTCCTTCATAAGCTTCTCAGCTGCCTTAGGGCCAACTTGCAACTCAAGCTCCAGTCTTTCAAGGGATTGTCCATCACCTAAAGCATAAACAACAGCATTTCTTTCATGTCTTTAAACTAATCTGAATTCAAATACAATCAAATATTTTGACCTCTTTATTTACCTCTTGGCACTGAAATTTTAGCTGAGTGCCGTCCAATAATATAATACAGAGGATTTAACCCCATAAAGCCAGCATTCTGGGAGGCAAACTCAAGACATCCTTTGACGTGAATATAAGGAACAACACCACACAAGGACTTCTGAATTGAAGCAGGTATCAACCCTTCCGCAGCATCAGAAGACGCTGGAGGTGCCAGAGATACGACTCTCTCATTGGGGAGGTCCTCAATGTTTCTGGCCACAGCAACGGTCTCAAAGCTGAGGAAATAACATTGAATTGTTGTTGGTAGTGTCTTTGTTTGTTTGAGCAAAATTTTGCTTTCTTCTTTATGATAATTGCTAATTCTTTTTTCATACACAGGTGAAATTATCACATCATTTTCTTACCTTGCAGCAACAATATGATCAGGAACAGCGGCAGGCAGAACCTCCAGCTTTACATTGCCCTTTGGAAGGTCAGCTCTTATATCTACTTTTGCTGGTACAACAGTGTGTATCTTTCCTCTGGCCATAACAGCAGCCTGAATCAAGGCAGTGTTCACTCCAATTACAGCAAAAGTCTGGAGGGCAACGCTAAAAGCAAAATAAGGTTCATACAGTGTCATATAACATTCCCAGCTGTATAAAAATGAAAAAAAATATGTCTTTAACTTGTTATTTTGAAAGTGTACCTTGGTCTAGCCTCAGCTTGCAACTGGAAATCAGTCTTCATCAACTGATCACGCGAGACAGTCTCTGGATGCTCAGGTAAAGGAGGGGTAATAGTTGCCTTAACTAAATGAAAGAAATTATTTTGTCAGACAGTTGACTAAATTTACATGCTTGACATTTGTAGTTTAAAAATCATTATAAAACCATACCATTGACAGCTGCAGTAGCAACAGCAGAAGTGTAAAAACCAAGCTCCATTGGCACACCAAGACAACTAGGCAGAATGCGACGCACTTCAGCTGCCAGCAGAGGCTTGGCATACTGGAAGGCAATACCTTTCTGCAATGCCTTAACAGCCTCTTTCAGCATTTCACGGCCTTGAGATCCGGTGGCAATCTGTAGATTGTGCATTACATTTGATTCGATTTTAATTGCAATTATTTATTTGAAGGGTATTGACACTATAACCTGTACATCAGTTCATATCTAATAAATAGAATAATTATTTGTATGAAATATTTTACACTCTTTACATTTCAATCTTATAGAAGAGTTTTCTGTTGCTTAAATAAAAGGAATTAATGGAAATACCTGTGCTACTTGTTCGATGAGGATTTTGTCAATGTTGGCAAAAGCTATTTCCTGTCCAAAAACTTTGAAATAGATGGAAGCCAGTGGTTGATTTTCTGGCATAGACCTCCAATCCATCAGCTTGGTGTAAAACCAGAAGAAAGGTGTACATGATACAATTGGTATAGCTCAAACAACACAGCAGAAACATTAAAATGATAGATTTTATAAGCAGCTTACAGCTTTAAGAGTGCGCTTTATTTTAGTTATGCGGTCAGCATTTTCATTCACAGCATGAGACTTCTGAAGAACTTCGTGTAGTCCTTCAGTTCTCACACCAACCTGGTTGACATAAATTAATGAATGGTACCAGTGGTTGAAACAAGACAACATTCCAAATTCTTAATGAATTCAACATCCTTAAAGAGAGATATTTGTACCTCAAGTACATCAGCAGCAGCTCCAGCCAGGTAGGCTCGTGCTCTAGTCACAACAGCTCTGGGCAAGGTGGTGGCAGCATCATTGATCAAGTAAGCACTACCAGCAGCACCAACCATGAATGGAGCTTGAAATAGAAAGTATAAACATTTGTAAATGCAAAATCATTTTCCCCTCAAACATACAAATGCAATAATAAAAGATATTGAAACATACAGATATAGAGATCGAAATGGATAGCTCTGCTAAAATGATTGCTCAGTCTCTCCAGTTTGGGGCTCAACATCCTGATGGCAACATTCGCAGCGGCAGCCCTGCAGAACCAGTAAAACTTGGTTACAAGTGGCTTTGATTGGAATTACTACTTACTTTTAGATTTAAACCTATATGAATGAACTATTCTAAAAAATAGACTTACACATGCATATAGTCAGGGGCCATGCTTCTGGTCAGAGACTTGATATGAGAATAAGCAAAACTGACCACATGCATGTTGGTCTCCTTCTCCAAAGCACCAGCAACAGTTGCCATAAGGGCTACAGATGGTTTGGTCTCCAACAGCACAATACATGCAACCATGCGCAGTTCAGGATGGAGTGCCTTGTCCATGAAAAGTTGCAGTGCCACTGGCTGAACCTACAACAAATAAAATGTTTAAGATGCTTGAACAGTCACCCATAACAGCAGCTGTTTTAACACATCATCACATACTGACCATCTTTGGCTCATTCTTGGCAATGTTCCTAAGAGCCAAGACAGCATCAATCTGGACCTTCAGGGGAACGGAAGCAGCAGCACTTCCAAATCCAGGCAGGAGTTTCATGATGGTTTTAAGGCTGGCAGGGTGGCCGGCATTGCCTATAACTTTAAGAGCCAGTGTAATTTCACGAATCTCACCCTTGGAAATAGCTTCGGCAGCACGCTCATGAATAGGCTGATAATTAAAAACAATAAATAAAACACAACTTTACACTTGTAATTGAGCATATAAGCAATTCTTCCATAATCATATAAGTGAATTTATATTTTGAAATTGTTCATACAAATGTGCATGAATAAACAGAAGCTTTACCTTAAGAAGATCAGCAGGACATGTAGGAACTTCAGAACAGTATTTGGCAATCATGGAACCATAGCCGAGCATGATAACTTCACGCAGCACTGGAATATTCTTGACTTTGGGGTTAAAAGCCAGATTCTGTTTGATGAGGAAAATATTGAAATATTTTATAATATCTATACAAGGTTCTTTTGGATTCAAATAATTGAACTACATGATAAGATAAATACATGAAAGACGTCCACTCACAGCAGTGAGGTGAATAGCATCTGGATTAGCTGTGGCCATGTGCAAAGCAACCAGAAGGGTCTGAGTGAGTTCAGGGACAGCGAGCTCATCAGCTTGAAACTTCTCCTTGATGAATCTCAAGGCTACTGTTGTACCCACTACAGGAAGTGCATCCAAAATCCATCGCCTGCCGCAAAAAGGATTTTAAAAAATCAAATAGACTTTACTTTAAACATTACTCTGTTTTAATTCATGGCAATATTCATACATCCTCACCTGTGAACAGGTTTGGTCTTGTACTGAGCCCAGATTGCTTCAATATTCTCCAAAGTAGCTACACGCATGAGTTGGACAAGCTGGACAAACTTCAGAGGAGCATCCTCATGAGCCATAACCATGTTGTTTGTAACCAGATGCTGCAAGACCTCTACAATCTGTAAGAGAATAAAAGTTCTTGGGTTCTTGATAGTGGAAACTACAGTGAATGATTGTATTGAAAATAATCTGAAGGATTGTATTAAAAAAGTGAATGATTGTATTAAAAATAAACCAATAAACTAATACCTGGGCCTGTGCATTATTGATCTTTAGCAGTTGAATGGGGGTTTGAAGAATCTCAGTTGCAAATTCATACTGCAGGGATCCACGGTTCAAGTACTCACCCGCATGGGGAGCAACAGGGGCATTCTGCACTTCCAGTAAATTCAGCATTTGCCTGAAATGAGAAATATCACAGAATTATTGAATTTTTCATGTAAAAAAATATATGAATTATACAATTCTATTCTATAAATATAAGAGTATAAATCATACTTGGCTCTCATTTGAGCTGCTCCAGTTTGTGTATTTAAGAGTGAGAACTCATGAACTTCTTCAACTGTAGCCTCAGAAACTAGAGCACCTGTATCAGTGGGCTTCATGATGTAGCTGAATGTTGCAGTCCCAGTCAGACTCTTCAGCCTCTGTGATGAGGAAATTACACTAACAAGTTGTTGAAATTGTTACTTTACCTTGAAGAGACAGATCATATATAGCTTTAGAAATTACCTGCTGGCATTCAACACAGGTTTCAGTGTAAGCTAAACCAATATCCTTTATGACTCTTTCGTGGCAGTTGGTCAGGTCTTTGGACTTTCTCACAGCAATCTGATGGGTCTTTTCATCCTCACTGATCATGTAGTGGGTCTTGCAGACTCCGTGAGTTCCAGCCTTTGAGAATGAAAAAGATTTAGCTAATATACCAAGTATTGGATTTAGCTAATACAAATTCTACTGGTAATAATTATCACTCAGGTTTACCTCATGCAGCTCATACACATTCTGTGTGTTCTTGAGGTTGAGCTGAAGAATGTTGAGGATACCTCTGTGCAGATTCAGAACAGTAGCAGAGACTCCAGCAGGGGCAAATATTTTACCTACCACACCATTAGCATACTCATATTTGATAGGAATTACAAGTTGAGCATTTAGTGCTGAGGTGAGCTTTGTTGCAGGAACAAAAGAATCCTGGGGCCAGACGCCAGTGTACTGAAAGAGCTGAGGATCTGAGAGCTGTGGGTAAAATAATTCTACATTTAGTTCACGATACAGGCTAACCATGCATGTCTTTCTTGTTGACAACATCTGTGTCATAAATTTACCTTCATGAGGAAGGTATTCTGTGCTACAGCACTGATGAGAACCTTGCTGCTGACTTTTACACCAGCCTTGGCCAGACCCTCCTGAGGCAGACCTCCCAATAACAAACCCTCATACTTGTACACAAAGGTCTTTCCTGCAGCAAACTCTGGAACTGATTTTATTGGAGAAAATTCATAATGTCATGATGTGTTACATTACTATTGTAATGTTTCTTTATTTTTTAAAGAAAACTTTACTTACCAAGGTTGATCTGATGACTCGCTAAACAGAAAAAAAAAATTACACCATAGTTATATTATAAAAACTTTCATCCTAGTAAATGGTATTTATTCCTTTCTAGCAAATAAAATCACTATGACATCTAAATATTAAATTTAAAAGATGACTTACCCACAAGGGCCAGAGTCAAGGCAAGCACAACAGCTCTCATGGCTGGTGGTTTGTGATGACCGCAGAAAGAGACTGGCTATTTATTGTAAATTATTTGCTGACAAAAGTCACTTCAAAATAGATCATTAACTCATCCCTTAATATTTTAATGTACATGTTTCTCAATCTGTTTGGTCAACCCAGCAATCATTTTGGGGCAGGTTGCTCCCCTATCATGTCATGTCAGAGCTAATGTACAAGTTCCATGCTTTTTAAAAATAATAAATAAATAAATAATATTAATAAATGAATGAATAAATAAATAAATGTAATAAAATTGAAGTTGAGGTCTTTTCCCCCCCAAAACTAACACATTCAAACAAGTGAAAGAATTAATTATTTAAGCAAATGGTTTTGGGTACTTTCTATTTTGTCACAAAAAACAATTTGTTACATTTTTAGCAGACAATTTAAAATAATCACTAAACTGATATTTCTGTAATAATTGCTGAACCTTAACCCTAAACCTTAACCAACAATATTTCATAATATAATAGGAAAAACAAATGCCATAACCTGGTGCAGTGTGACCTCAACCTCACTATGGACTTTGAATCTGTACCTTAAACTGATTTTGCAAATCTCTTGTAATTTTTTGTAGTATTAGATGTTAGTGAAAGATAAACTAACAGAGATGCCTATAATTTTACAGAATAAAGGAAGAAATAAAACCTTTTAATTTAGCAAAAATGTGTATTGTATGGCTTCATCTCAAGTTTGACAGTAGAAACAGAAAAAATATAATTCCAGTTCATGTGCTTTGCATCACACTACCCTCAAATAGTACATTTACCATAATAACATGACAAATTGGTAAGTCAGCCCAAGTATTATTTATTTTGTGATTAGGTGCCTATGGAAAGTCATCATACTCTGTGAAAATCTTTAACTTTTTTCACATATAAGCTTGAAAATTATAATAAATGAAGTCTAACTTTTTTTGTGCTGTATGTTCCCATTATAACATCATCATTAAAGTGAAAATAAAATTTTAAAACATTCTGGAGGATTAAAACCTGATTTGGCCCCTTAGAGTATACCATTGTAAATGTGACCAGGTGCAACCAATCAACTACCAGATCAAACAACAGGCTAATTGCCCTATCTGACATCAGTTGTAGTGGTCTATATTCGAAGGCACGCAACGCTGCATTATTGCAGGCACTATGGGAACGCTCCTTCAGAAGCCTTTAGAAGCTCCGTGCGGAAGCGGTGACTGAAGCTTAGTGTGAAATCACGCCGAGATGCTGGCTGAAGAGGTCATGTGATCAAATGAAGCTTGTGCCAGTAAGACCATATAGGGGCATCTATGCCACATCATTCCATCTTCTATGTGTTCTATATGTGCCCTGTAAATTTTGCGGTCAATTGTCTCATTGTCTGAGACTAGGGCAAAAGAACACCGGTTTGCCTACCGCAGCAATAGGAGCACAAGAGATACAGTTTCCATGGCACTGCACTCTGTGCTCACACACTTGGACAATAAGAACGTATGACACACTTGGACAATAAGAACTTATGCACGTATGCTGTTTGTTGACTTCAGTGCAGCATTTAACACCATCATTCCATCCATGTTAATAGCCAAATTAGTAGATCTGGGCATTAACTTGCGACTGGACTGGACTCCATCTGCTCCAACACAATCACACTCAACACTGGTGTACCACAAGGCTGTGTGCTGAGCCCCTTCCTCTACTCCCTTTTCACCTCCGACTGCAGGCCTGTGAATGGATCTAAGTCCATCATCAAGTTTGCAGATGACACTACAGTGATCGGTCTCATCACCAACAATGATGAGACTGCCTACAGGGAGGAGATACAGCACCTAGCCACATGGTGCAATGACAATAACTTGCTCCTTAACACCTCCAAGACAAAGGAGCTTATTGTGGACTTCAGGAACGAGACAAGAGGCACACATGACAACATCCACATTAATGGGATGGCTGTTGAGCGCGTTTCCAGTTCCTGGGGATCCACATCTCGGCGGACCTGTCGTGGACTACCAACACCTCCAGCCTGGTCAAGAAGGCTAACCAGTGCCTCTTTTTCCTGAGGACACTAAAGAAAAATCAGCTGTCCTCGGATATCCTGATGAACTTCTACTGCTGTGCAGTAGAAAGCATCCTGACCAGCTGTGTCACAGTCTGGTATGGGAGCTGCTCTGTTGCAGAGCGCAGGGCATTGCAGCGGGTGGTGAAAACCACCCAGCGCATCACAGGGACTCCACTTCCAGCCATGGAGGACATCCAGAAGAAACGCTGTCTGCGTCGAGCTCGCAGCATTCTTAAGGACTCCTTTCATCCTGCCCATAGACTGTTTTCACTTCTGCCCTCCAGCAGGCGTTTCAGGTGCCTCCGGACAAGGACAAGCCGACTAAAGAACAGCTTATTTCCGAGAGCTGTCTCTTTATTGAACTCTGCCCCTCCCTGATCATACTGTCAATGTCCTTCATACATTGTTACATCTCCCCCCACACACTTCGTTATTGCGCTAATGGACTGTTTACAAAATGGATGTTATAACAAAATGGATGTTACACTTGCACACTTGCTCTTTTTTTTTGCATTGCTGCTCACAATTGCCTTACCATTGTATATATCCATTGTACAGATCTGGGCATTAACACCACAACTTGCAACTGGATTATGGACTTTCTGACCAACATATATCCACCCCTCCTTGAACCGCCACCTTATTGTGGTGGAAGGGTTTGCGTGCCTGAATGATCCTAGGAGCTATGTTGTCTGGGGCTTTCTGCCCCTGGTACGGTCTCCCAAGGTCCTGGTGACGGGCCAGACAAAGAGCGGTTAAAAACCCCTCATGAAGAAGAGTAAAACAAGGTCCGTGACGTCGCCCGGTATGGCCGGGCTCAGCCCGAAGGAGTGACATGGGGCCGATCTCCAGTGGGCCCACCACCTGCAGGAGAAACCGTAAGGCCGGTGCATTGTGGATTGGGTGGCAGCCGAGGGCGGGGGCCTCGGCGACCCAATCCCCGGACACGGAATCTGGCTCTAGGGACATGGAATGTCACTACGCTGGGGGGAAAGGAGCCTGAGCTGGTGCGGGAGGTTGAGAGATACCGACTAGAGATAGTTGGGCTGGCCTCCACGCACAGCTTGGGCTCTGGAACTCAACTCCTCGAGAGAGGCTGGACTCTTTACTACTCTGGAGTTGCCCGCGGTGAGACGTGGCGGGCTGGTGTGGGCTTGCTCATAGCCCCCCAGCTCAGCCGCCATGTATTGGAGCTCACCCCGGTGAACGAGAGGGTGCTAGTAACAGTTTGTCCATAACGAACACCATGTTCAAGCATAAAGGCAAAAACTTGGGTATGGGAGGAGTTTGGTGAGGCCATGGAGAAGGATTATCGGTCGGCCCCGAAGAAATTCTTGCAAACCGTCCGGCGTCTCAGGAGGGGGAAGCAGTGCCCTGCTCACACTGTTTACAGTGGGAGTGGGAATCTGCTGCCTTCGACTGGGGACATTCTCGGACAGTGGAAGGAGTACTTCGAGGTTCTCCTCAACCCCACCAACATATCTTCCACTGAGGAAGCAGAGGCCGAGGACTCAGTTGTGGACTCGTCGATCCCCCAAGCTGAGGTCACTGAGGTAGTTGAGAAGCTCCTCAGTGGCAAGGCACCGGGGGTGGATGAGATCCGCCCTGAGTACCTCAAGTCTCTGGATGTTGTGGGCTGTCTTGGTTAACACGCCTGTGCAACATCGCGTGGCGGTTGGGGACAGTGCCTTTGGACTGGCAGACTGGGGTGGTGGTCCCTCTGTTTAAGGAGGGGGACCGGAGGGTGTGTTACAACTACAGGGGGATCACACTCCTCAGCCTCCCCGGAAAAGTCTATGCCAGGGTATTGGAGAGGAGAATTCGGCCGATAGTCGAACCTCGGATGCAGGAGGAACAATACAGGTTTCTTCCTGGTCGTGGAACACTGGACCATCTCTATACCCTCGCCAGGAGTTTGCCCAGCCAGTCCCAACCAGTTTCCTCCGCAGGGTGGCTGGGCACTCCCTTAGAGATAGGGTGAGGA
Source organism: Tachysurus fulvidraco (assembly GCF_022655615.1). Lineage (NCBI taxonomy): Eukaryota > Metazoa > Chordata > Actinopteri > Siluriformes > Bagridae > Tachysurus > Tachysurus fulvidraco. The sequence goes on from NC_062536.1 coordinate 536,765, forward strand.
GCTTGGTCACTCGGGAGGAGCTCAGAGTAGAGCTGCTGCTCCTCCACATTGAGAGGAGTCAGCTGAGGTGGCTCGGGCATCTGTTCCGGATGCCTCCTGGACGCCTTCCTGGGGAGGAGGCCCCGGGGAAGACCTAGGACATGCTAGAGGGACTATGTGTCTCGGCTGGCCTGGGAATGCCTCGGTTTCCCCCGGAAGAGCTGGAGGAAGGGTCTGGGGAGAGAGAAGTCTGGGCATTCCTGCTTAGACTGCTGCCCCCAGGACCCGGTCCTGGATAAGCGGTAGAAAATGGATGGATGGATGGATGGATGTATATATCCAGCTGATTTCTATTTATAGTAACAGCAATATATTATATTAATGGCCATATATTTTCTTTATAGCACATACCATTCTGTAAATTTCCGTTTATACTAATAGCCATCTGTATATTATGTTCATAGTACACACACATCTGTAAATTACTTCTATATTACCACTTTATTTAACTCATTTAAATCTTGTAAAAACTGTATATCCTGCACTTGCTGCTATTGCACTCTGGTTAGATCTAAACTGCATTTCGTTGCCTTGTACTTGTATATGTGTAATGACAATAAAGTTGAATCTAATCTAATCTAATCTAAAAAGAAGACATATAAAGACAAGGGTCTTTTCTTCTTTAGCAAGCGGTTCGCTCTCAAGAGAGAAAATCCTCTTAGAAATCTCCGCTCGTTTGGCTACATTCCAAACACCTGTGCAATGTGGCTGGAGTCCCGTGTCTGTCTAGGCAGCATTGCTGTTTTGGTCATGCAGGTCTCATTCTGAGCGAAACTGAAACGAGAGACTTCATCTCCACTGACTCTCTGACAGATTTCTCCTATATGGGTGCAGGTCAAGCAGGCATACCAGGCTAAGCTGCTAAAGGAACTCGTCCATGGGAAGGATCTTACAGATTGAACACTCTGTGTCAGAAAGCAGACACCCCATTGGTTGCCACAGGAATAAAAAAACCTGACAGAAATAAAAGAAAAGGACAAAACCTTTTAAAAGATGCCCCGATTTCACCTGCTGACCTGTTAGTCCCTTGCAGCAGTGAGAAGCTATTTCTATCTCTACCAGGCGGGCCACATAAGCATCCAAACCCCTGAGGGCTACAGTTTCTAAGGATGTCTCTTAGGGCCATCTCCACTGCTACCTACCCTGCCACTACCACTCTCACAAAGTGCATGTAGGCTGCTCTAGCATTACTGTACCCCAGGGCACACACCTACTCAATTATCCAGACAACTGGCTCACCTTGGCTCAGTTGTGGGGCATAGCATCCAGACATTGAGATGCTGTGCTTGTCCACATGGGGCATTTAGGCCTCAGGCTCAACCCAGGGAAGAGTATGCTTTTTCCCTCACAGACAACCACCTTTCTGGGGATAGTTAAAGATTCAGGCATTATACAGGCATTTCTCTTTCCTGCTCTGGAGGACTCCTTCCTTTCAGCCATAAAGGACATTTGACAAGGCCAATGTCTTTATGCCACTGAGGTAGCAGCTGAAGCTATTCAGTTAGGTCTGCTACACATGAGACCATTTCAACTCTGGCTCAGGAGCAGGGGATTTTCAAGTCAAGTCAAGTCTCCTTTATTGTCACATCACAACGGCACATGTGCCATGGTGTGTGAAATTCTTGGGAGCGAGCTCCAGAAATTGCAGAACCATTTACATACAATAGTAAGAAACATAAATAGAACAATTTACAAACAGGTTAAAAAAATGTGCAATATGGTCAGTACCATTTGAAATGTGCAAATGCGGAAAATGTGGAAAGGATGCAATGTGCTCATACATAGTCAGTACACACAGTGTACTACTAGACATATATATACCCATACAAATATGTACGTATAAGTATAAATATAAATAATATATATAAGTATTATATACATGTAATATATATGTATCATGTAAGGTGCAACAGACTGTACAGATACAGAAATGTCCTGTGGTACCGATAGCTTATTGTCAGATAGATTGTTATTTTAAATTAAATGCAGTGTGTGTGTAGTCCCGTGTGTATTGATGCAGTACGAATGCAGTGTGCGTGTGTGTGTATAGTCCAGTGTTGAACTGTTGAATATTGTGGAAGTATGCTGTATGCTGTGTTGGTTATGGCTGTTAATTAGTCTGATGGCCTGAGGGAAAAAGCTATCCCTCAGTCGACTAGTGCGGGATCAGATGCTGCGGAGACGTCTTCCTGAGAGGAGCAGAGAGAACAGTCTGTGGGACGGGTGGCTGGAGTCATTAGTGATCCTGCCGCTGACACCCTTTTTAGGGAAAGACACTTGTTTCTCATTTTGGGTGCCACTCTTAGAGTGTCATTGGTGCAGGACTCTTTCGATGGATGCCTTCCACTTTGGTTAGGGAGTGGCCGTAGATAGTTGCCCCACCTATGGCATTTGGGAGAGATTACCCCAAAGATTAAAGCTGTATTTCTAGTGCTTAAACACTTTTTACCACACCTCCGGAACTACCTTTGATGGTCCCCTACATCAATCATTAGGATGGTTTGTGTTCGCATCCTCTGTTCAGGTTGGTGCACCAGTTCTTGCCCTAAGCAGAGACCAGATTTCTCTTGCTGAGTACGATTTACCATTCAGGGCACATGATCGGGAAAGAGGCTTCCTGTCATGGCTGGAATTCCCATTGAACCCTTCCAACCTCCATGAGTGGAAACTGTGAGAGGCGGTGAAACTGCCGACTTCTTCTCTTTCTGGATCAACCATCACCAATGCCACAGGGACTAGCTCCTTGTTTTAAGGAGAGTGGGGTGGTTGTGATATAAACTTTATGCCATGGACAATCAGGATCTCGTTTTGGATAACGACTCAGCTGATAATATGTAAAAGTGCTTCGGCTACACTAAACACTGAGATGTCTGTGCATTCAGGTATGGCATTGCATGGTACACCAAAATTAATTAAAATTTATTTAGGCTGATCTAATGGCCAGACGAAGTCCATAATAATTCTTTCAAGGGGATGTCAATTATTGGTAATAGGTACAACGGAAAAACAATGGGTTGGCTGGCACCAGATGACATTTGTAACATGCTATTTGCAAACATTGCTGTGAATGCCTGGCCAATAACATTGTACTGCAAACAGCCAGTCCTGTCCAGCATTGCTTGGTCTGGTGTATCTTAACAAGAATCTCAACATTTGTTAACAAGGCCTATCTTTCTTTAATCCCAGGTTTCAGCACCAGTGTTGTGGTTCAGAGCATTTAGGGCAGAGGAAATTGGAAGCGTTTTAAATATATTCGCACATGCACATTCACATTCACATATATAATTTGTGCTCTATAGAATGATGTCTTAATGTTCACATACTCTGTAGAACGATCTCTGAATACTTGTGTAATTGTGATCTGGTAAAATATTTTGGAAAAGTTTTTCATGCTTATTTCATTGTTGCTTATACTTTTGACTGGACTAAAAATATACCACAATATTTTTCTTTGTAGAATATAAGCACAATTACAGATAGTGAAAAATAAAATAGCCACACACAAAGTCACAAAGAGCTAAAACATTTTTGCCTTTTGGATGCTCTTTATTTCATTTCACTTAATTTACATACTTATAATCAAATATGTCAGTTTTCTTTCAGTTATTATTCAGCCATTTTTCAATAATGTTACGAATGTCAAAATTCTGGAGAGCTTCAATGGTTCCATCTTGTTCAATAGGCAGTTCAATAGGAAGAGGCACATCTTGCGTTGACAGTGTCATCTGGGAGGTAAAGCACATTAAATAGGTTAATTATTTATTTGCAAATATTAAATCATGCAAAGAGTTATTAGCCACAATTCTTACCTTTGGAATCCTACAAACAATGTTTAGAGACTTTTGAGTGGGTAGGGCAACAATTACATTGATCTGTCTCTCACTGTTATCAGCTCTGTCAGCATTAATTCCAGCAAGGGGAGCAACATAAAAGATGAACTCCCTTGCCCTGTTGGAAGAAGAAGAATTTTAAAATATAATCAGCATTGTACTTTTTCATTTTTACATTTTAACACACAATAATACATTAGCTACTTTGAGTATTTTTAATACCTCCTAACATAGGGAATATCAATAGCTGGGATTCTGTTCCAGTCCCATTCCAAACGAGCAGAAGGATGTGCCTCATGCAGACCAGTTTCAGCCTTGAAAGCTACAGAATATCCTTGGCACTGCTCCCCAATAGCTAACTTTGCCTAACAAGAGAATATTGGCTTAGTATAAGCAATACATCATTAAATATATATATATATATAAAAGCATTCAAAAACTTTTTGGAAAGATGTTTGTGTTACAACTTACAGCGAATTTATGCTTGCTTGGAAGGATAGCATCGACACAGATCTTCCATTTGTCATTCTGAGAGATAGAGGCAAACACAACCTGTACTCTTGAAGTGGGTTTGTCCAAGTAAGCGGCAAGCTGGTATCCCAGCTTGTGGTCAGCTTTAACGGCACGGGCAATGATGGCAAATATGGGTGGAATTGCATCTCCAAGTATCATAGACTGAAATTATAAACATTAACCTTCATAAATATTTACAAAAATAGCACATTTAAAAAGTTAGGATGTTTAATTTTATCAATTTATATTTAATATTCAATGTAATTCATGCTACAAATGTTATTCTACCTTTCTCTGTATAGCCTCAATGCTAGATGAGCTGCTGGCCTTTGATGTTCCCTGTGATGTCAGGTACTAAAAAAGAAAATGTATTTATAGATAGATAGATAGATAGATAGATAGATAGATAGATAGATAGATAGATAGATAGATAGATAGATAGATAGATAGATAGATAGATAGATAAAAATTCTTCTGGAATTACCTGATCCTTATGAAATTTCTGGAACTGACGGTATGCATTTGTATTCTAAGAAAAAACAGTAAATAACTAATTTTACTGAATGACATATACAAGACAGGGGAAAAGGAGAAAAAAAAAGGGAAAAAATCGCTTGTTTATTTTAAAAGATATATTTAGACCTGAGCATGGGACAAACAAAATGTCTCAAAAGAAGGGGTTTTATTTCTTTCTTTTTTATCTTCTTCTTCTTCCTCCTCTTATTATTACCATTATTGTAAATGATGTAGACATTACACATGCTTATGATTTAGGTTCATGTTTTCTGAGTGTAGTGCATTATATAGCGAATTAAGTAACAGATCCCTTATTCAGTCATCTGGTAATGCTTTACCTTGCTCACACGAACACTGGAAGAACTCATAGAGCTGCTCTTAGAACTCCTACTGCTGCTGGCACTCCTACTGCTGCTGGCACTCCTACTGCTGCTGGCGCTCCTACTGCTGCTGGAACTCTTACTGCTACTGGCGCTCCTACTGCTGCTGACAGAGGATGACGAGCTGGAGTTACGATTCCTCAGTCCAGCCTCCAGAATTTCCCTCAATTTCAACAGGACGGTACTTTCTTCAGGATTTTCAACATCAACAAGGCTGATTTCCTTCATAAGCTTCTCAGCTGCCTTAGGGCCAACTTGCAACTCAAGCTCCAGTCTTTCAAGGGATTGTCCATCACCTAAAGCATAAACAACAGCATTTCTTTCATGTCTAAAATCTGAATTCAAATACAATCAAATATTTTGACCTCTTTATTTACCTCTTGGCACTGAAATTTTAGCTGAGTGCCGTCCAATAATATAATACAGAGGATTTAACCCCATAAAGCCAGCATTCTGGGAGGCAAACTCAAGACATCCTTTGACGTGAATATAAGGAACAACACCACACAAGGACTTCTGAATTGAAGCAGGTATCAACCTTTCCGCAGCATCAGAAGACGCTGGAGGTGCCAGAGATACGACTCTCTCATTGGGGAGGTCCTCAATGTTTCTGGCCACAGCAACGGTCTCAAAGCTGAGGAAATAACATTGAATTGTTGTTGGTAGTGTCTTTGTTTGTTTGAGCAAAATTCTGCTTTCTTCTTTATGATAATTGCTAATTCTTTTTTCATACACAGCTGAAATTATCACATCGTTTTCTTACCTTGCAGCAACAATATGATCAGGAACAGCGGCAGGCAGAACCTCCAGCTTTACATTGCCCTTTGGAAGGTCAGCTCTTATATCTACTTTTGCTGGTACAACAGTGTGTATCTTTCCTCTGGCCATAACAGCAGCCTGAATCAAGGCAGTGTTCACTCCAATTACAGCAAAAGTCTGGAGGGCAACGCTAAAAGCAAAATAAGGTTCATACAGTGTCATATAACATTCCCAGCTCTATAAAAATGAAAAAAATATGTCTTTAACTTGTTATTTTGAAAGTGTACCTTGGTCTAGCCTCAGCTTGCAACTGGAAATCAGTCTTCATCAACTGATCACGCGAGACAGTCTCTGGATGCTCAGGTAAAGGAGGGGTAATAGTTGCCTTAACTAAATGAAAGAAATTATTTTGTCAGACAGTTGACTAAATTTACATGCTTGACATTTGTAGTTTAAAAATCATTATAAAACCATACCATTGACAGCTGCAGTAGCAACAGCAGAAGTGTAAAAACCAAGCTCCATTGGCACACCAAGACAACTAGGCAGAATGCGACGCACTTCAGCTGCCAGCAGAGGCTTGGCATACTGGAAGGCAATACCTTTCTGCAATGCCTTAACAGCCTCTTTCAGCATTTCACGGCCTTGAGATCCGGTGGCAATCTGTAGATTGTGCATTACATTTGATTCGATTTTAATTGCAATTATTTATTTGAAGGGTATTGACATTATAACCTGTACATCAGTTCATATCTAATGAATAGAATATTTATTTGTATGAAATATTTTACACTCTTTACATTTCAATCTTATAGAAGAGTTTTCTGTTGCTTAAATAAAAGGAATTAATGGAAATACCTGTGCTACTTGTTCGATGAGGATTTTGTCAATGTTGGCAAAAGCTATTTCCTGTCCAAAAACTTTGAAATAGATGGAAGCCAGTGGTTGATTTTCTGGCATAGACCTCCAATCCATCAGCTTGGTGTAAAACCAGAAGAAAGGTGTACATGATACAATTGGTATAGCTCAAACAACACAGCAGAAACATTAAAATGATAGATTTTATAAGCAGCTTACAGCTTTAAGGGTGCGCTTTATTTTAGTGATGCGGTCAGCATTTTCATTCACAGCATGAGACTTCTGAAGAACTTCGTGTAGTCCTTCAGTTCTCACACCAACCTGGTTGACATAAATTAATGAATGGAAGTACCAGTGGTTGAAACAAGACAACATTCCAAATTCTTAATGAATTCAACATCCTTAAAGAGAGATATTTGTACCTCAAGTACATCAGCAGCAGCTCCAGCCAGGTAGGCTCGTGCTCTAGTCACAACAGCTCTGGGCAAGGTGGTGGCAGCATCATTGATCAAGTAAGCACTACCAGCAGCACCAACCATGAATGGAGCTTGAAATGGAAAGTATAAACATTTGTAAATGCAAAATCATTTTCCCCTCAAACATACAAATGCAATAATAAAAGATATTGAAACATACAGATATAGAGATCGAAATGGATAGCTCTGCTAAAATGATTGCTCAGTCTCTCCAGTTTGGGGCTCAACATCCTGATTGCAAAATTCGCAGCAGGCAGCCCTGCAGAACCAGTAAAACTTGGTTACAAGTGGCTTTGATTGGAATTACTACTTACTTTTAGATTTAAACCTATATGAATGAACTATTCTAAAAAATAGACTTACACATGCATTTAGTCAGTGGCCATGCTTCTTTTCAGAGAATTGATATGATAATAAGCAAAACTGACCACATGCATGTTGGTCTCCTTCTCCTAAAGCACCAGCAACAGTTGCCATAAGGGCTACAGACTGGTTTGGTCTCCAACAGCACAATACATGCAACCATGCGCAGTTCAGGATGGAGTGCCTTGTCCATGAAAAGTTGCAGTGCCACTGGCTGAACCTACAACAAATAAAATGTTTAAGATGCTTGAACAGTCACCCATAACAACAGCTGTTTTAACACATCATCACATACTGACCATCTTTGGCTCATTCTTGGCAATGTTCCTAAGAGCCAAGACAGCATCAATCTGGACCTTCAGGGGAACGGAAGCAGCAGCACTTCCAAATCCAGGCAGGAGTTTCATGATGGTTTTAAGGCTGGCGGGGTGGCCGGCATTGCCTATAACTTTAAGAGCCAGTGTAATTTCACGAATCTCACCCTTGGAAATAGCTTCGGCAGCACGCTCATGAATAGGCTGATAATTAAAAACAATAAATAAAACTCAACTTTACACTTGTATTTGAGCATATAAGCAATTCTTCCATAATCATATAATAGATTTTGTATTTTGAAATTGTTCATACAAATGTGCATGAATAAACAGAAGCTTTACCTTAAGAAGATCAGCAGGACATGTAAGAACTTCAGAACAGTATTTGGCAATCATGGAACCATAGCCGAGCATGATAACTTCACGCAGCACTGGAATATTCTTGACTTTGGGGTTAAAAGCCAGATTCTGTTTGATGAGGAAAATATTGAAATATTTTATAATATCTATACAAGGTTCTTTTGGATTCAAATAATTGAATTATATGATAAGATAAATACATGAAAGACGTCCACTCACAGCAGTGAGGTGAATAGCATCTGGATTAGCTGTGGCCATGTGCAAAGCAACCAGAAGGGTCTGAGTGAGTTCAGGGACAGCGAGCTCATCAGCTTGAAACTTCTCCTTGATGAATCTCAAGGCTACTGTTGTACCCACTACAGGAAGTGCATCCAAAATCCATCGCCTGCCGCAAAAAGGATTTTAAAAAATCAAATAGACTTTACTTTAAACATTACTCTGTTTTAATTCATGGCAATATTCATACATCCTCACCTGTGAACAGGTTTGGTCTTGTACTGAGCCCAGATTGCTTCAATATTCTCCAAAGTAGCTACACGCATGAGTTGGACAAGCTGGACAAACTTCAGAGGAGCATCCTCATGAGCCATAACCATGTTGTTTGTAACCAGATGCTGCAAGACCTCTACAATCTGTAAGAGAATAAAAGTTCTTGGGTTCTTGATAGTGGAAACTACAGTGAATGATTGTATTGAAAATAATCTGAAGGATTGTATTAAAAAAGTGAATGATTGTATTAAAAATAAACCAATAAACTAATACCTGGGCCTGTGCATTATTGATCTTTAGCAGTTGAATGGGGGTTTGAAGAATCTCAGTTGCAAATTCATACTGCAGGGATCCACGGTTCAAGTACTCACCCGCATGGGGAGCAACAGGGGCATTCTGCACTTCCAGTAAATTCAGCATTTGCCTGAAATGAGAAATATCACAGAATTATTGAATTTTTCATGTAAAAAATATATATGAATTATACAATTCTATTCTATAAATATAAGAGTATAAATCATACTTGGCTCTCATTTGAGCTGCTCCAGTTTGTGTATTTAAGAGTGAGAACTCATGAACTTCTTCAACTGTAGCCTCAGAAACTAGAGCACCTGTATCAGTGGGCTTCATGATGTAGCTGAATGTTGCAGTCCCAGTCAGACTCTTCAGCCTCTGTGATGAGGAAATTACACTAACAAGTTGTTGAAATTGTTACTTTACCTTGAAGAGACAGATCATATATAGCTTTAGAAATTACCTGCTGGCATTCAACACAGGTTTCAGTGTAAGCTAAACCAATATCCTTTATGACTCTTTCGTGGCAGTTGGTCAGGTCTTTGGACTTTCTCACAGCAATCTGATGGGTCTTTTCATCCTCACTGATCATGTAGTGGGTCTTGCAGACTCCGTGAGTTCCAGCCTTTGAGAATGAAAAAGATTTAGCTAATATACCAAGTATTGGATTTAGCTAATACAAATTCTACTGGTAATAATTATCACTCAGGTTTACCTCATGCAGCTCATACACATTCTGTGTGTTCTTGAGGTTGAGCTGAAGAATGTTGAGGATACCTCTGTGCAGATTCAGAACAGTAGCAGAGACTCCAGCAGGGGCAAATATTTTACCTACCACACCATTAGCATACTCATATTTGATAGGAATTACAAGTTGAGCATTTAGTGCTGAGGTGAGCTTTGTTGCAGGAACAAAAGAATCCTGGGGCCAGACGCCAGTGTACTGAAAGAGCTGAGGATCTGAGAGCTGTGGGTAAAATAATTCTACATTTAGTTCACGATACAGGCTAACCATGCATGTCTTTCTTGTTGACAACATCTGTGTCATAAATTTACCTTCATGAGGAAGGTATTCTGTGCTACAGCACTGATGAGAACCTTGCTGCTGACTTTTACACCAGCCTTGGCCAGACCCTCCTGAGGCAGACCTCCCAATAACAAACCCTCATACTTGTACACAAAGGTCTTTCCTGCAGCAAACTCTGGAACTGATTTTATTGGAGAAAATTCATAATGTCATGATGTGTTACATTACTATTGTAATGTTTCTTTATTTTTTAAAGAAAACTTTACTTACCAAGGTTGATCTGATGACTCGCTAAACAAAAAAGAAAAATATTACACCATAGTTATATTATAAAAACTTTCATCCTAGTAAATGGTATTAATTCCTTTCTAGCAAATAAAATCACTATGACATCTAAAAGTTAAATTTAAAAGATGACTTACCCACAAGGGCCAGAGTCAAGGCAAGCACAACAGCTCTCATGGCTGGTGGTTTGTGATGACTGCACAAAGAGACTGGCTATTTATTGTAAATTATTTGCTGACAAAAGTCACTTCAAAATAGATCATTAACTCATCCCTAAATATTTTAATGTACATGTTTCTCAATCTGTTTGGTCAACCCAGCAATCATTTCGGGGCAGGTTGCTCCCCTATCATGTCATGTCAGAGAGATACTCATAAAATTAAAGGTTAAGAAACTTGGATGGACATACAGCAGAACGCCAAGATTGTGTTCATGAGTAGGGGGGCTCTGTGTGCGTCCTACTATTAGAGAGATACTCCCTACTCAAGGTGCCATATGCGGATACAAAATGAGCTTTTGCATAATTAAAAATAAGACAAATGACTGTTCTTGCCCGTAGCAAAAAAGGTATTGAGGCCTCAACTCAATTGTTCCCAGCCCCCAAAATTAGCTTCTCTAAACACAGTTGCTGCTAGCCTGAGTGGAGATTCAGAAAATAGGCAAATACCATTTTTTTGGCAACACAGTTTACAACACTGATTTACAACACAGTTTACTACTGATAACAACTGGAAGATTCCCAATCTCCGGTTTTCTTGTCTCCCACTATCAAGCATAATCTGGGATGGTTCAAGGGGCAAATTTGCCCATGAACGAAAGGCACTTGGTTTTTAATTTAATTTCCTAGATGTTCCCCTTATATAACAAACACTGACTGAAAGCAAATCAAAAATAGAGTTGATATGCTCTTAAACTCTCACTCAATCTCACTCATTTTCTAACACTTATCCGAACTACCTCGGGTCACAGGGAGCCTCTGCTCTTACACTTTTTCTTTAAATAAAATCATAAATTTAACATAATTTAGAATATTTAAAATATTTTGTTGTGTTTCCACACAACACTTTGTGCCTGCTAACCAATTCAGTAAAATCCCCGAACAGAAATGCAAACAAATGTGTGTTATACACAGCTGTTAATGTATAGCTGTAACTGTGGCTTGATAAAAACAATTTTTATCAAGCCACATCAAGCTCAAGTGTTGATTTTGTTGTTAATTTTCTGTTTCTTATGAATTTCTGTGAATTAGCTGATTTGTAACTGTTTATTACACATTGAGCAATTAAACAGCAGAATCAGCAACGAAAGCAGCCTAGAGACCCATATCTTAACACAGTAAAACCAGGACTGCATTTAAGCCTGAATCAAAGGCTGCTAAGCTGACTTGCATGAACAGCCATGCTCAAAATTTAGGAGAAGCTTGGTATAAAGCTGTTATTGAACTCTGCCTAGACTCATTGTGTTTGAGTAGTATCTTGTGGTGCCCCATCAGACACAGATTGTAACTGACACATCTCAGCATGTTCCAAATGAGAAACAATGATCAAAACATTTGTTTTCACAGTAGTACAATCATGGTACTCGACTGTCAGAGATGACAAATGAGAAAAAAAACAATACTTGACGTTATCTATATAGCTATGAATTAAGAATATTTACATTTTAAATAATATTAGATTAGATTCAACTTTATTGTCATTACACATGTACAAATACAAGGCAACGAAATGCAGTTTAGGTCTAGTGCAATAGTAGCAAGTGCAGGATATACAGTTTGTACAAGATTTAAATAAGTTAAGTAAGTGGTAATATGGAGTAATTTACAGTTGTGTGCATACTATGAACAATATACAGATTTACAGAAGGATATGTGCTGTAATAAAATATATGACTATTAATATATTATAGTAATATATATATATATATATATTAGATATAATATATCTAATATATCTATATAATATATATATATATATATATATATATATATATATATATATATATATATATATATATTCAATGTTAGAGATATGAACAAAATATACAGATGGCTATAATTATAACTGAAATTTACAGAAGGATGTAACAAAATATATGGCTATTATTATAAACATTAATTTACAGATGTGTATGTACTATGAATATAATATACAGATGAATATATATGTACTATGAACATAATATACAGATAATATATATGTACTATGAATGTAATATACAGATGGCTATTAGTATAAACTGAAATTTACAGAATGGTATGTGCTATAAGGAAAATATATGGCTATTAATATAATATATTGCTGTTACTATAAACAGAAATCAGCTGGATATATACAATGGTAAGGCAATTGTGAGCAGCAATGCAAAACAAAAGAGCAAGTGTGCAAGTGAGCATAGTTTGTGTAATAGTCCATTAGTGCAATAACATCCATTTTGTAAACAGTCCATTAGCGCAATAACGAAGTGTGTGGGGGGAGATGTAACAATGTATGAAGGACATTGACAGTATGATCAGGGAGGGGCAGAGTTCAATAAAGAGACAGCTCTCGGAAATAAGCTGTTCTTTAGTCGGCTTGTCCTTGTCCGGAGGCACCTGAGACGCCTGCCGGAGGGCAGAAGTGAAAACAGTCTATGGGCAGGATGAGTCCTTAAGAATGCTGCGAGCTCGACGCAGACAGCGTTTCTTGTGGATGTCCTCCATGGCTGGGAGTGGAGACCCTGTGATGCGCTGGGCGGTTTTCACCACCGCTGCAATGCCCTGCGCTCTGCAACAGAGCAGCTTCCATACCAGACTGTGACACAGCTGGTCAGGATGCTTTCTATTGCACAGCAGTAGAAGTTCATCGGGATATCCGAGGACAGCTGATTTTTCTTTAGTGTCCTCAGGAAAAAGAGGCACTGGTTAGCCTTCTTGACCAGGCTGGAGGTGTTGGTAGTCCACGACAGGTCCACCGAGATGTGGATCCCCAGGAACTGGAAACGCGCTCAACAGCCATCCCATTAATGTGGATGTTGTCATGTGTGCCTCTTGTCTCGTTCCTGAAGTCCACAATAAGCTCCTTTGTCTTGGAGGTGTTAAGGAGCAAGTTATTGTCATTGCACCATGTGGCTAGGTGCTGTATCTCCTCCCTGTAGGCAGTCTCATCATTGTTGGTGATGAGACCGATCACTGTAGTGTCATCTGCAAACTTGATGATAGACTTAGATCCATTCACAGGCCTGCAGTCGGAGGTGAAAAGGGAGTAGAGGAAGGGGCTCAGCACACAGCCTTGTGGTACACCAGTGTTGAGTGTGATTGTGTTGGAGCAGATGGAGTCCAGTCCAGTCGCAAGTTAATGCCCAGATCTACTAATTTGGCTATTAACATGGATGGAATGATGGTGTTAAATGCTGCACTGAAGTCAACAAACAGCATACGTGCATAAGTTCTTATTGTCCAAGTGTGTCATACGTTCTTATTGTCCAAGTGTGTGAGCACAGAGTGCAGTGCCATGGAAACTGTATCTCTTGTGCTCCTATTGCTGCGGTAGGCAAACCGGTGTTCTTTTGCCCTAGTCTCAGACAATGAGACAATTGACCGCAAAATTTACAGGGCACATATAGAACACATAGAAGATGGAATGATGTGGCATAGATGCCCCTATATGGTCTTACTGGCACAAGCTTCATTTGATCACATGACCTCTTCAGCCAGCAGCTCGGCGTGATTTCACACTAAGCTTCAGTCACCGCTTCCGCAAGGAGCTTCTGAAGGCTTCTGAAGGAGCGTTCCCATAGCGCCTGCAATAATGCAGCGTTGCGTGCCTTCGAATATAGACCACTACAACTGATGTCAGATAGGGCAATTAGCCTGTTGTTTGATCTGGTAGTTGATTGGTTGCACCTGGTCACATTTACAATGGTATGCTCTAAGGGGCCAAATCAGGTTTTAATCCTCCAGAATGTTTTAAAATTTTATTTTCAGTTTAATGATGATGTTATAATGGGAACATACAGCACAAAAAAAGTTAGACTTCATTTATTATAATTTTCAAGCTTATATGTGAAAAAAGTTAAAGATTTTCACAGAGTATGATGACTTTCCATAGGCACCTAATCACAAAACAAATAATACTTGAGCTGACTTACCAATTTGTCATGTTATTATGGTAAATGTACTATTTGAGGGTAGTGTGATGCAAAGCACATGAACTGGAATTATATTTTTTCTGTTTCTACTGTCAAATTTGAGATGAAGCCATACAATACACATTTTTGCTAAATTAAAAGGTTTTATTTCTTCCTTTATTCTGTAAAATTATAGGCAACTCTATTAGTTTATCTTTCACTAACATCTAATACTACAAAAAATTACAAGAGATTTGCAAAATCAGTTTAAGGTACAGATTCAAAGTCCATAGTGAGGTTGAGGTCACACTGCACCAGGTTATGGCATTTGTTTTTCCTATTATATTATGAAACATTGTTGGTTAAGGTTTAGGGTTAAGGTTCAGCAATTATTACAGAAATATCAGTTTAGTGATTATTTTAAATTGTCTGCTAAAAATGTAACAAATTGTTTTTTGTGACAAAATAGAAAGTACCCAAAACCATTTGTTTAAATAATTAATTCTTTCACTTGTTTGAATGTGTTAGTTTTGGGGGGAAAAAAACCTCAACTTCAATTTTATTACATTTATTTATTTATTCATTCATTTATTTATATTATTTATTTATTTATTTATTTATTATTTTTAAAAAGCATGGAACTTGTACATTAGCTCTGACATGACATGATAGGGGAGCAACCTGCCCCAAAATGATTGCTGGGTTGACCAAACAGATTGAGAAACATGTACATTAAAATATTTAGGGATGAGTTAATGATCTATTTTGAAGTGACTTTTGTCAGCAAATAATTTACAATAAATAGCCAGTCTCTTTGTGCAGTCATCACAAACCACCAGCCATGAGAGCTGTTGTGCTTGCCTTGACTCTGGCCCTTGTGGGTAAGTCATCTTTTAAATTTAACTTTTAGATGTCATAGTGATTTTATTTGCTAGAAAGGAATTAATACCATTTACTAGGATGAAAGTTTTTATAATATAACTATGGTGTAATATTTTTCTTTTTTGTTTAGCGAGTCATCAGATCAACCTTGGTAAGTAAAGTTTTCTTTAAAAAATAAAGAAACATTACAATAGTAATGTAACACATCATGACATTATGAATTTTCTCCAATAAAATCAGTTCCAGAGTTTGCTGCAGGAAAGACCTTTGTGTACAAGTATGAGGGTTTGTTATTGGGAGGTCTGCCTCAGGAGGGTCTGGCCAAGGCTGGTGTAAAAGTCAGCAGCAAGGTTCTCATCAGTGCTGTAGCACAGAATACCTTCCTCATGAAGGTAAATTTATGACACAGATGTTGTCAACAAGAAAGACATGCATGGTTAGCCTGTATCGTGAACTAAATGTAGAATTATTTTACCCACAGCTCTCAGATCCTCAGCTCTTTCAGTACACTGGCGTCTGGCCCCAGGATTCTTTTGTTCCTGCAACAAAGCTCACCTCAGCACTAAATGCTCAACTTGTAATTCCTATCAAATATGAGTATGCTAATGGTGTGGTAGGTAAAATATTTGCCCCTGCTGGAGTCTCTGCTACTGTTCTGAATCTGCACAGAGGTATCCTCAACATTCTTCAGCTCAACCTCAAGAACACACAGAATGTGTATGAGCTGCATGAGGTAAACCTGAGTGATAATTATTACCAGTAGAATTTGTATTAGCTAAATCCAATACTTGGTATATTAGCTAAATCTTTTTCATTCTCAAAGGCTGGAACTCACGGAGTCTGCAAGACCCACTACATGATCAGTGAGGATGAAAAGACCCATCAGATTGCTGTGAGAAAGTCCAAAGACCTGACCAACTGCCACGAAAGAGTCATAAAGGATATTGGTTTAGCTTACACTGAAACCTGTGTTGAATGCCAGCAGGTAATTTCTAAAGCTATATATGATCTGTCTCTTCAAGGTAAAGTAACAATTTCAACAACTTGTTAGTGTAATTTCCTCATCACAGAGGCTGAAGAGTCTGACTGGGACTGCAACATTCAGCTACATCATGAAGCCCACTGATACAGGTGCTCTAGTTTCTGAGGCTACAGTTGAAGAAGTTCATGAGTTCTCACTCTTAAATACCACAAACTGGAGCAGCTTCAAATGAGAGCCAAGTATGATTTCTACTCTTATATTTATAGAATAGAATTGTATAATTCATATATATTTTTTACATGAAAAATTCAATAATTCTGTGATATTTCTCATTTCAGGCAAAATGCTGAATTTACTGGAAGTGCAGAATGCCCCTGTTGCTCCCCATGCGGGTGAGTACTTGAACCGTGGATCCCTGCAGTATGAATTTGCAACTGAGATTCATTCAAACCCCATTCAACTGCTAAAGATCAATAATGCACGGCCCAGGTATTAGTTTATTGGTTTATTTTTAATACATCATTCATTTTTTAATACAATCCTTCAGATTATTTCAATACAATCATTCACTGTAGTTCCACTATCAAGAACCCAAGAACTTTTATTCTCTTACAGATTGTAGAGGTCTTGCCAGCATCTGGTTACAAACAACATGGTTATGGCTCATGAGGATGCTTCCTCTGAAGTTTGTCCAGCTTGTCCAACTCATGGTGTAGCTACTTTGGAGATATTGAAGCAATCTGGGCTCAGTACAAGACCAAACCTGTTCACAGGGAGGATGTATGAATATTGCCATGAATTAAAACAGAGTAATGTTTAAGTAAAGTCTATTTGATTTTTTAAAATCCTTTTTGTGGCAGGCGATGGATTTTGGATGCACTTCCTGTAGTGGGTACAACAGTAGCCTTGAGATTCATCAAGGAGAAGTTTCAAGCTGATTAGGCTCGCTGTCCCTGAACTCACTCAGACCCTTCTGGTTGCTTTGCACATGGCCACAGCTAATCCAGATGCTATTCACCTCACTGCTGTGAGTGGACGTCTTTCAGGTATTTATCTTATCATATAATTCATTATTTGAATCCAAAAGAACCTTGTATAGATATTATAAAATATTTCAATATTTTCCTCATCAAACAGAATCTGGCTTTTAACCCAAAGCAAGGAATATTCCAGTGCTGCGTGAAGTTATCATGCTCGGCTATGGTTCCATGATTGCCAAATACTGTTCTGAAGTTCTTACATGTCCTGCTGATCTTCTTAAGGTAAAGCTTCTGTTTATTCATGCACATTTGTATGAACAATTTCAAAATACAAAATATATTATATGATTATGGAAGAATTGCTTATATGCTCAAATACAAGTGTAAAGTTGTGTTTTATTTATTGTTTTTAATTATCAGCCTATTCATGAGCGTGCTGCCGAAGCTATTTCCAAGGGTGAGATTCGTGAAATTACACTGGCTCTTAAAGTTATAGGCAATGCCGGCCACCCCGCCAGCCTTAAAACCATCATGAAACTCCTGCCTGGATTTGGAAGTGCTGCTGCTTCCGTTCCCCTGAAGGTCCAGATTGATGCTGTCTTGGCTCTTAGGAACATTGCCAAGAATGAGCCAAAGATGGTCAGTATGTGATGATGTGTTAAAACAGCTGTTGTTATGGGTGACTGTTCAAGCATCTTAAACATTTTATTTGTTGTAGGTTCAGCCAGTGGCACTGCAAACTTTTCATGGACAAGGCACTCCATCCTGAACTGGCATGGTTTGCATGTATTGTGCTGTTTGAGACCAAAACCGTCTGTAGCCCTTATGGCAACTGTTTGCTGGTGCTTTAGAGAAGGAGACCAACATGCATGTGGTCAGTTTGCTTATTCTCATATCAAGTCTCTGACCAGAAGCATGGCCCCTGACTATATGCATGTGTAAGTCTATTTTTTAGAATAGTTCATTCATATAGGTTTTAAATCTAAAAGTAAGTAGTAATTCCAATCAAAGCCACTTGTAAACCAAGTTTTACTGGTTCTGCAGGGCTGCTGCTGCGAATGTTGCCATCAGGATGTTGAGCCCCAAACTGGAGAGACTGCGCAATCATTTTAGCAGAGCTATCCATTTCGATCTCTATATCTGTATGTTTCAATATCTTTTATTATTGCATTTGTATGTTTGAGGGGAAAATGATTTTGCATTTACAAATGTTTATACTTTCTATTTCAAGCTCCATTCATGGTTGGTGCTGCTGGTAGTGCTTACTGATCAATGATGCTGCCACACCTTGCCCAGAGCTGTTGTGACTAGAGCACGAGCCTACCTGGCTGGAGCTGCTGCTGATGTACTTGAGGTACAAATATCTCTCTTTAAGGATGTTGAATTCATTAAGAATTTGGAATGTTGTCTGTTTCAACCCACTGTTTGATCTCCACTCATTAATTTATGTCAACCAGGTTGGTGATGATGAGAACTGAAGGACTACACGAAGTTCTTCAGAAGTCTCATGCTGTGAATGAAAATGCTGACCGCATCACTAAAATAAAGCGCACCCTTAAAGCTGTAAGCTGCTTATAAAATCTATCATTTTAATGTTTCTGCTGTGTTGTTTGGCTATACCAATTGTATCATGTACACCTTTCTCTGTTTTTACACCAAGCTGATGGATTGGAGGTCTATGCCAAAAATCAACCACTGGCTTCCATCTATTTCAAAGTTTTTGGACAGGAAATAGCTTTTGCCAACATTGACAACATCCTCATCGAACAAGTAGCACAGGTATTTCCATTAATCCTTTTCTTTAAGCAACAGAAAACTCTCTATAAGATTGAAATGTAAAGAGTGTAAATATTCATACAAATAAATATTCTATTCTTAGATATGAACTGATGTACAGGTTATAATGTCATACCCTTCAAATAAATAATTGCAATTAAATCGAATCAAATGTAAGTGCACAATCTACAGATTGCCACGGGATCTCAAGGCCGTGAAATGCTGAAAGAGGCTGTTAAGGCATTGCAGAAAGGTATTGCCTTCCAGTATGCCAAGCCTCTGCTGGCAGCTGAAGTGCGTCGCATTCTGCCTAGTTGTCTTGGTGTGCCAATGGAGCTTGGTTTTTACACTTCTGCTGTTGCTACTGCAGCTGTCAATGGTATGGTTTTATAATGATTTTTAAACTACAAATGTCAAGCATGTAAATTTAGTCAACTGTCTGACAAAATAATTTCTTTCATTTAGTTAAGGCAACTATTACCCCTCCTTTACCTGAGCATCCAGAGACTGTCTCGCGTGATCAGTTGATGAAGACTGATTTCCAGTTGCAAGCTGAGGCTAGACCAAGGTACACTTTCAAAATAACAAGTTAAAGACATAATTTTTTCATTTTTATACAGCTGGGAATGTTATATGACACTGTATGAACCTTATTTTGCTTTTAGCGTTGCCCTCCAGACTTTTGCTGTAATTGGAGTGAACACTGCTTTGATTCAGGCTGCTGTTATGGCCAGAGGAAAGATACACACTGTTGTACCAGCAAAAGTAGATATAAGAGCTGACCTTCCAAAGGGCAATGTAAAGCTGGAGGTTCTGCCTGCCGCTGTTCCTGATCATATTGTTGCTGCAAGGTAAGAAAATGATGTGATAATTTCAGCTGTGTATGAAAAAAGAATTAGCAATTATCATAAAGAAGAAAGCAAAATTTTGCTCAAACAAACAAAGACACTACCAACAACAATTCAATGTTATTTCCTCAGCTTTGAGACCGTTGCTTTGGCCAGAAACATTGAGGACCTCCCCAATGAGAGAGTCGTATCTCTGGCACCTCCAGCGTCTTCTGATGCTGCGGAAAGGTTGATACCTGCTTCAATTCAGAAGTCCTT